>NW_026511819.1:234921-276595 GCF_027579735.1 Bombina bombina
TGTTATTGTTATTAACCCCTTAACGACTGAGGACGTGCAGGGTACGTCCTCAGAAAAAAGGCAGTTAACCGCCTGAGAACGTACCCTGCACGTCCTCAGTGTGGAAAGCAGCTGGAAGCGATCCTGCTCGCTTCCAGATGCTTTCCGGTTATTGCAGTGATGCCTCGATATGGAGGCATCCTGCAATAACCTTTTTAAGCCATCCGGTGCAGAGAGAGCCACTCTGTGGCCCTCTCTGCACCGGAGATCGGTGGCTTGCTGCGTTGGTGGGTGGGAGCCGGACCGGGAGGCGGGTGGCGGCCATCGATGGCCCTGGTTATGTGAAGGGGGGGCGGGATCGTGGGCGGGGGTGGCTGGGGGGCGTGCACACGGGAGGGTGGGGGCGGGCGCGTGCACGGGGAGGGAGCGGGTGGGAACCGCTACACTACAGAAAATGCTGAAAATAAAAAATGTCAAAAATGTCAACAAAAAAAAATACGATCAGCAAGGTGGTGGGGGTTTGTCTGGGGGGGGGGGGTTGGGGAAGCTACACTACAGAAAAAATAAATAAACAAAAAAGCACTTTTTATTGCAAACTGGGTACTGGCAGACAGCTGCCAGTACCCAAGATGGCCCCCAATAAGGCAGAGGGGAGGGTTAGAGAGCGGTTTTGGGGGGGATCAGGGAGGTTTGGGGGCTAAGGGGAGGATCCTACACAGTAGCATATGTAAGTTTTTTTTTTTTTAAAAAACCCTTTTATTTTAGTACTGGCAGACTTTCTGCCAGTACTTAAGATGGCGGGGACAATTGTGGGGTAGGGGAGGGAAGGGAGCTGTTTGGGAGGGATCAGAGGGGTGGGATGTGTCAGGTGGGAGGCTGATCTCTACACTAAAGCTAAAATTACCCTGCAAGCTCCCTACAAACTCCCTAATTTAACCCCTTCACTGCTAGCCTATAATACATGTGTGAGGCGCAGCAGGATTTAGCGGCCCTTCTAATTACCAGAAAGCAACGCCAAAGTCATATATGTCTGCTATTTCTGAACAAAGGGGATCCCAGACAAGCATTTACAACCATTTGTGCCATAATTGCACAAGCTGTTTGTAAATGATTTCAGTGAGAAATCCTAAAATTTTGAAAAATTTTTCGTTTTTTTTAATTTGATCGGCATTTGGCGGTGAAATGGTGGCATGAAATATACCAAAATGTTCCTAGATCAATACTTGGGGTTGTCTACTACACTACACTAAAGCTAAAATTAACCCTACAAGCTCCCTAAAAGCTCCCTAATTAACCCTTAACTGCTGGGCATAATACACGTGTGGTGCGCAGTGGCATTTAGCGGGCCTTCTAATTACCAAAAAGCAACGCCAAAAGCCATATATGTCTGCTATTTTCTGAACAAAGGGGATCCAGAGAAGAATTTACAACCATTTATGCCATAATTGCACAAGTTGTTTGTAAATAATTTCAGTGAGAAACCGAAAGTTTGTGAAAATATTTGTGAAAAAGTGAACGATTTTTTGTATTTGATCGCATTTGGCGGTGAAATGGTGGTATGAAATATACCAAAATTGGCCTAGATCAATACTTTGGGATGTCTACTAAAAAAAAATATATACATGTCAAGGGATATTCAGGGATTCCTGAAAGATATTAGTGTTCTATGTAAACTAGCGCTAATTTTGAAGAAAAATGGTTTGGAAATAGCTACTTGTATTTATGGCTCTATAACTTGCAAAAAAAGCAAAGAACATGTAAACATTGGGTATTTCTAAACTCAGGACAAAAATTTAGAAACTATTTAGCATGGGTGTTTTTTGGTGGTTTTAGATATGTAACAGATTTTGGGGGTCAAAGTTAGAAAAAGTGTGTTTTTTTTCATTTTTCCTCATATTTTATCATTTTTTTTTAGAGTAAATTATATGATATGATGAAAATAATGGTATCTTTAGAAAGTCCATTTAATGGCGAGAAAAACGGTATATAATATGTGTGGGTACAGTAAATGAGTAAGAAGAAAATTACAGCTAAACACAAACACAGCAAAATGTAAAAATAGCCTTGGTCCCAAACGGACAGAAAATGGAAAAGTGCTGTGGTCATTAAGGGGTTAAAGGGACACTGGACCCAAATTGTTTCTTTAATGATTCAGATAGAACATGCCAATTTTAAGCAACTTTCTAGTTTCTCCTATTATCAAGTTTCTCTTCGTTCTCTTGCTATCTTTATTTGAAAAAGAAGGCATCTAATCTTTTTTTTTTTTTTTTTTGGTTAAGAAACTGTGGACAGCACTTTTTTATTGGTGAATTAATTTTATCCACCAATCAGCAAGAACAACCACAGGTTGTTAACCAAAAATGGGCGGCATCTAAACTTACATTCTTGCATTTCAAATAAAGATAGCAAGAGAATGAAGACAAATTGATAATAGGAGTAAATTAGAAAGTTGCTTAAAATGTCATGCTCTATCTCAATCATGAAATAAAAAATTGGGTTCAGTGTCCCTTTAAAACATTTTTACTTTCATGATTGAGATAGAGCATGTCATTTTAAACACTTTCCACTTGTATTATCAAATTTGCTTTTTTGTTCCAGGTATCCTTTGTTGAAGGAGTATAAATGCACTACTGGGAGCTTAATGAACACATCAGGTGAGCCAATGATGTGACAAATATGTGCAGCCACCAATCAGTAGCTAGCTCTCAGTAGTGCAATCGCTGCTCATGAGCCTACCTAGGTATTCTCTTCACAAAGAATACCAAGAGAACAAAGAAAAGTAGATAATAGAAATAAATAGGAAAAATTGTTTTAAACTTCCATGTTCTATCTGAATTAATGAAAGATTAAAGAGGACTTTGTACGCTACATTTTTCTTTGAATAAATGTTTTGTAGATGAACCATTTATATAGCCCATCTGGGAGTGTTTTTGTAACAATGTATAGTTTTGCTTATTTTTAATAACATTGTGCTGATTTTCAGACTCCTAAAACAAGCCCCACAGTGTCAGATGTATACCTACGTTTATAGACTCCTGTTTGTGTTATCTGGCTTTTTCATATGCAGGGAAGGGTGAAGGGTTTGCTCTCAAGCCCCTTTCACTTGGTGTTCCAGCCTATCCTCATCAACAGTGCTAAACTGGGTGCTTTTAAGTAAGTTTTTATAACGGTTTTAATGCTGGATTTTAGATCAGTATCTGTGCAATATTCTTCTTTATAGTAGTTTCTATTACATGCAGTTATATGAAAATTGGTGTATACTGTCCCTTTAATTTTGACTTTACTGTCCCTTCAGGTTTTGAGAATTAGAAAGTCCTCAATTTTCAGAGCTAAATTACACGAAAAAGTGAGAAAATAAGTAAAGTAGTATATTGCAAAGTTGTTTTCATCACACATATCTGAATATTTTTAAGGTGTTTACTGTCCCTTTAAGAGAACACAGGGCTAGTGTGTTTGTGGGATTGATGAGGGCAGTGTTTGAAGCTCAATACTGATTTTTGAGGTAGGTGTCAACCAAATTGTGAAACTATTTCCCACACAACTCAAGAAATATTTCATTGCAGGAAATATTTCTACGAATGTAATTATTTAAAGAGACATGAAATCCAAAAATTTTCTTTCCATGCTTTGTTCTCGTGTTATTCTTTGTTGAATAGATATCTAGATAGTAGTATGCGCGTCTGGGAGCACTACATGACATCTAGTGCTCTTGCTAATGTATAATATTGTTGTAAAACTGCTGCTATATAGTACTGCAAACACGTGCACTTTCCTGAACTTACCTTCCTGCTCTTTAACAAAGGATAACAGAAAACAAAGAAAACCTGATAATGATAGTACATTGCAAAGTTTGTTTAAAAGTGGTGTGTTCTATCTGAATCATGAAAGAAAACTTTGGGTCTTATGTCCCTTTTAATATTTCAGTATGATTGCTGCCCGCCAGAGGTGAGCTGGAGCGGACAGGGGGCGCATATGTCACACTCTCAGGCCAGGAGACAAACAAGGAGGGGAGTAGGAATTCTCCTGTCTCCACACAGTACCTTTCACTGCATTCCTCTCACCCCCCTCCTTTCCTTCTCATCTTTTGAAGTTCATGCTATCAGCCCTCTTCTCCCCCTGTAGCTCTTTGTGTTATCTATTGGCCTCCTGACCAGCATCACAATTTCTAGACCACTTTGAAGCTTGGCTTTCCACATTTTCTCTTTTCTAATGTCCCCTCTCATCTTTAACATACCCGTTGATAATCCTAACATGCCTGCTGCCTCTAAACGTCTATCCCTTACCACCTTTTTTGGCATGTCCTAGTGGACAACATCACCAACCCACTGTGAAGGCAACTCCGTAGACTTGGTCTTCACTAATCTCTGTGCCATTTCCAACTTCTTTAACTTCCCCTTTCCTCTCTCTGACCACCATCTACTAACTTCTTTCTCACTCTACCCTGCTACATCTTTGCAAGCCCCAAAAAACTGCTACCTTACAGGAATTTAAAATACTTGATCTTACAGACTTTTTCCCACTCAACTGAATCCTCTGCTCACTGACATTTCATCCCTCTCTTGCCCAAACCTCGTGGCTTTACGGTATAATTTGGCACAAAAATCAACACTTGACAAAACTGCACCCTCCACGGTTCGCTGTACAATCAATCACTCGACGGCAACCGTGGCACACCAAACAGACCAATCTATTGTGAATGCTTCTACTAGACTCATCCACCTATGTCTCCAATCTACATCAGCTGTTCCGTTTTTTCCAGTCTCTACACTGGCTCCAACTCGGGGCACACCTAAACAGATCAGATATCTTCAGCGATGTTCATGGGCTGCTGAACGGGCAGTGGTGGAAATCACGCACCTGTGCTGATTTCCAGCATTATAAATTCATCCTTAAGTCCTACAACTCTGTGCATCAGTCTGGCCAAACAAGTCTATGTCTCCTCCCTGTGTGTCATCTCAGCTACTGCGCTCTGCCGTCTCTACACTGGCTCTAACCGTGGCACACCAAACAGACCAGATATCTTCAGCGATGGTTCACGGTGTTGCTGAAACGGCGGTGGAGGAAATCACGCACATGTGCTGATTTCCAGCATTATAAATTCTTCCTTAAGTCTAGCAACCTCTGCGCTCAGCCCAGGCCAAACAAGTCTCTTTCTCCTCCCTAGTGTCACCTCATGCATCTAAACCCCAGAAAACTGTTCTCAACCTTTAACTCCCTTCTACGTTCAACCTGCACTCCGCCCTCCACTACCAACCTCACTGCTCAGTTTATTGCTGATCACTTCAAAACAAAATTGACACCATTAGAAAAGATATTTGCACCTCACACCCCTCAAACCCAGCACTACTACCCTACCCACCCCTTCTATTAACAAAGCTCTATTCTACTTCCCTCCTGTAAAGGAGAAAGAAGTCTCAGGAACTCCTATCCTTGGCTCATCTCACAACCTGCCCACTTGACCTAGTTCCTTCAACAACCTTCTTCCCTCTCTCTGCTTCACTAACCCCTACCCTAACTCATCTCTTTTACCAATCTCTCACCACTTGGCAAATTTCCTGAAACATTCAAGCATGCGTCAATCATACCAATCATAAAAAGCCCTCGCTTAAACCCCTCCACACCTTCTAACTATCGACCGGTCTCCTTACTTCCCTTTGCTTCAAAATGATTGGATACGGACTGGTCTATAATCGGCTAACTCAATTTCTCACAACTAACTCCTTACTTGATCCACTACAATCATGGTTTCACCCCCCCTAAACATTTGGTGGGGGTGATACACTAAGCGCCTGCCTCAAAAGGGGACTTTAGCTCTGGGTATTTGACTCCTAGTAGTCAAACAGAAAATTAAGTTAGAATGCGTGGATACCAAAGGCCATAAGGCTGGGTCTTGAATAAATGAAATATTCTACTAAGTATAAAAATACAATTACAGTTTAATTTATACAAGTAGACATAACATGGATCCATGTCACATATACAACTAATCAAAGATTCATAAAAAACAGTACAATTGGCTGCATGTAGAAATATAAAAAATAAAAATATATAAAAACAATTGGATATTAAAACCAAACCAATGTCTTATAACAAAATGACTAGTACTTTCTACCTATTATCTGGAGCGTGGAAATTACTTAAATAAATGAGTATTGATTGCAGCTAATTTTAGAGTGTTCAGTAAGCTTGCAACTATGTGATTAACAAAGTATAATCTATGATTTACATAAATATCTTGGCGTAGGATTACTACAAATAGGAAATGGATTGCAGCTAACTTTGAAATTCTGCAATTTGGTAGTGAAAGTGTTCTAGGTTATCTGTCACTATGTGTTTAACTAAAGTGTGAATATATAAAAATGAGAATAAATGGTAAAACTGATAAAAGTATAAATACAGTGCTTGACGAAATGCGTCGACTGTTAAGTGGAATTCCAATTATTTGTTTTTAGCAAAATACCCTCTGCACTATTGTACGTTTATAGTACTATTACAGGGACTACTTGTGACTTGCCCAGGGTTTAAGAAGAGCACGCTAACTTCCCCCACCCCCTGCCTTGGATTCAGACACGCTTTACCTTCAACTAAGAGACTGTCACACCTTAGGATACATCGCTCCAGATAACTGGTAAGAAAGTACTAGTCATTGTTATAGGACATTTGGTATTGGATTTAATATCCAATTGTTTTTATATAATATATAGATAATAGGGGGAGGGGGAAATCTTTGATTAGTTTTTTTTATATTTGTGACATGGATCCATGTTTGTCTACTTGTATAAATAAACGGTAATTGTATTTTATACAATAGAATATTTACATTTATTTCAGGACCCAGCCTTTTGGCAGCTTTGGTATCCCACGCATTACCCCCCTAAACACTCAACAGAAACCGCTCTTACTAAAGTAACAAATGACCTGTTATCAGCTAAAGCAAAAGGCCACTGCTCATTACTAAGTTCTTCTTGAACATGTCCGATGCTTATGAAACAGTGCAACCATCCTCCCTCCTCCTAAAAAATACTACATTCATTTGGCATCCGAGACACAGCCTCTCCTGGTTTGCCTCATATCTCTCAAACCACTTGTTTTCAGTTTCCTTTAACAACATATCTTCTGATCCTATTGCTTCTCTCAGTTGGAGTACCGCAAGGCCCTGTCTTGTGTCCCTTGCTTTTCTCTCTTATACATCCTCCCTTGGAAAACTTATAGCCTCCTTTGGATTCCATTACCACCTTATATGCTGATATACCCAAATCTATCTTTCCTCTCCTGATATCTCTTCCCTCTTTACTCAACCAGATTTCCAGACTGCCTCTCTGCAATTTCCCTCTTGGATGTCTTCACACTATACCTCCAACTCAATCTGTCCAAAACTGAGCTACTTCTTATTCCCCCCTCTTCGAGACATCCGACACCTGACATTTCTCTGATGGTTGGAGACTCTATTCTCAACACCTCGACCCCAGGTCCGCTGTCCTTGGGGTACCACTTGACTCAGAACTCACATTCAACCCACATATACAAACGCTTACCAAATCCTGCCGGTCACACCTACGCAACATTTCCAGAATTCGTCCCTTCCTTACTCAAAAATACTACAAAAATACTTATTCATTCCCTCATTCCTTGTCACGCATTGATTATTGCAATCTTCTTCTTAAATGGCCTCTCCAAAACACCGCCTCTCCTCCCTCCAGTCTATTATGAATGCTTCTGCTAGACTCATCACCTAAGTCGCCGATCTACATCAGCTGCTCCGCTCTGCCAGTCTCTGCACTGGCTCCCCATACACTCCAGAATACATATTTAAAGTATTAACCTTAACTTACAAAGCACTCAACAGGTCTAACTCCCAACTATATTCCTCTCTCATCGTGAAAATACTCCCCATCCCCGTCCTCTTCGATCAACGTCGGACTTACGTCTCTCCACTCCTGTTTATTTCTACGTCCCACCCCCAGTCTCCAAGACTTCTCACGTCCTGCTCACCTGTCATCTGGAACTCTCTACCCTGCTCCATAAGTCTCACTATCCCTGTATAGCATCAGACGCTCCCCTCCTTGAAAAACCCCACCTATTACTGAGAGAGGCTTTACCATCTCTTCTCCCTCTCTCATCGTAGCTAAACTAATACATGCACTGCCTAACTCCACTGCTGCAACTACGAACCAAAGTGTGACAAGCTAACCCCCAACCTTATGTCTCTGCACCCTAAAACTATAGTCTGTGAGATCTCCGGAGCATGGCCCTCTTCCTCCTGTCCTAGATTTGTTTAGTTTTGTCATGTTTTGTATTTATCACAAATCCTTGTCACTGTATACCCCTATCATTGTACCCAGTGATACAGAATTTGGCGGCGCTATACAAATAAATGATGACAATGAAATGCTGATGATATATAAAATCATTGCTCCAACAATCAATTAAAGATGTTTTCTCTAGTCGATGATATGCTATTCTATAGCAAGACAACAGGCATGTCCATTTAATTGATTGGAATGGTTTTGAATGTAAAAATCCAATGTAAAGCACTTCACACTTCTCTTATATTGGACTGGATAGACCGCAATAATAGTTTTTGTTCCTGCAAAATATAAGACAAGCAACCTCAGTAGATGAAGGTTAATCAATATTTCTACTTTTTTTAACCATACAATAAAATTCAACATTAAATATTCAAAGGTGAATATATTTCTACTAGCAACCACTGTGGGGGGAGCTCAATTTTTAATTTTAGAACCTTTACAATAAAAAAGGTTAACATTTGTGTAAACAAGAGTTTTGCAGCTCAAATATATTTTTGGTAAAACCCATTCTGTTTTTAATGTGATTGATATCCATTCACATGGAAATAAAAATGCAAAACCATGATACCTTAAACTGACTTTATAATGTAATAATAGAATGATCAAATTCATTAGACTATTATTATGATGATGCTTTGAAGGGGGGTTTAACACTTATTTAATTTGCAACACCAGACCTTGCTGTTCTGTGCCCGGTCCTACATTTCAGCTCCATAAGCACTTAGCAGGGGTTAAACAAATTGATCTACAAGACAAACAGCTTTCATGCGTTAAACATTTCCTAACAAATAATATATCATTATTACTTTACATTAGAAATCTTCCTTTATAGCAATGCACTTAGCACCATGTTATGTGTTTCTCGAAATAATATAGCTAATATATGAGCTTCCGCAAGCATCATACACCCTTTTAGACTTTTTGAAATACATTTGGATTGATATAGTGTGAAGTAAAAACATGTTTGAATAAAAAAAATTCTGAAACTAATACTGCCCAGTTTTTACTCTCACAATCTATTTATATAGCTGTAGTCCATTATACAACTAAATTATATTTGCTGAGGTAAAAGCACATTTTCCTGATCAAACATTGGCCGTGCATTATCACTAGATAAACATTTTTTTTTATACAACTGTGTTTATTTTAGCTATTACCTCATTCATCACCATCATGTTTATTTTAAACTGCTGTAGGTTATTTCTTCCTGTTTTGATAAAGAGCAAAAGCACAGATAACATAATTTATGTAAGAACTTACCTGATAAATTAATTTATTTAATATTAGCAAGAGTCCATGAGCTAGTGACGTATGGGATATACATTCCTACCAGGAGGGGCAAAGTTTCCCAAACCTCAAAATGCCTATAAATACACCCCTCACCACACCCACAAATCAGTTTAACGCATAGCCAAGAAGTGGGGTGATAAGACAAAAGTGCGAAAGCATAAAAAATAAGGAATTGGAATAATTTGCGCTTTATACAAAAAATCATAACCACCACAAAAAGGGTGGGCCTCATGGACTCTTGCCTAATATGAAAGAAATGAATTTATCAGGTAAGTTCTTACATAAATTATGTCCATGAGCTAGTGACATATGGGATAATGAATACCCAAGATGTGGATCTTCCACGCAAGAGTCACTAGAGGAGGAGGGATAAAATAAAGACAGACAATTCCCGCTGAAAATAATCCACACCCAAAATAAAGTTTAAAATCTTATAATGAAAAAACTGAAATTATAAGCAGAAGAATCAAACTGAAACAGCTGCCTAAAGAACTTTTCTACCAAAAACTGCTTCAGAAGAAGAAAACACATCAAAATGGTAGAATTTAGTAAAAGTATGCAAAGAAGACCAAGTTGCTGCTTTGCAAATCTGATCAACCGAAGCTTCATTCCTTAAACGCCCAGGAAGTAGAAACTGACCTAGTAGAATGAGCTGTAATCCTTTGAGGCGGAGTTTTACCCGACTCGACATAAGGCATGATGAATTAAAGAATTTCAACAAGACGCCAAAGAAATGGCAGAGGCTTTCAGACCTTTCTCTAGAACCGGAAAAGATAACAAATAGACTAGAAGTCTTTCGAAATTCTTAGTAGCTTCAACATAATATTCAAAGCTCTAACTACATCCAAAGAATGCAATGATCTCTCCTTAGAATTCTTAGATTATGGACACAATGAAGGAACCACAATTTCTCTACTAATGTTGTTAGAATTCACAACCTTAGGTAAAAAATTTAAAAGAAGTTCGCAACACCGCCTTATCCTGATGAAAAAATCAGAAAAGGAGACTCACAAGAAAGAGCAGATAATTCAGAAACTCTTCTAGCCGAAGAGATGGCCAAAAGAAACAAAACTTTCCAAGAAAGTAATTTAATGTTCCAGTGAT
The DNA here is from genome assembly GCF_027579735.1 of Bombina bombina. NCBI lineage: Eukaryota > Metazoa > Chordata > Amphibia > Anura > Bombinatoridae > Bombina > Bombina bombina. The sequence goes on from NW_026511819.1 coordinate 245,604, forward strand.
TGCTAGGTTCAAACGGAGGAGCTTGAAGAGCCCCCAAGACCAAATTCAAACTCCAAGGAGGAAAATTGACTTAATAACAGGTTTTATACGAACCAAAGCTTGTACAAAACAATGAATATCAGGAAGATTAGCAATCTTTCTGTGAAAAAGAACAGAAAGAGCAGAGATTTGTCCTTTCAAGGAACTTGCAGACAAACCTTTATCCAAACCATCCTGAAGAAACTGTAAAATTCTCGGAATTCTAAAAGAATGCAGGAAAAAATGATGAGAAAGACACCAAGAAATGTAAATCTTCCAGACTCGATAATATATCTTCCTAGATACAGATTTACGAGCCTGTAACAAAGTATTAATCACATTTTTATTTAGGAACTACAGAAATATGAAAGGCGCTGGGAAGCTGAAGGTTAATATAGATAAGTCAAAAGAAATATATTTTGTAACTATTCGTGAATTTTGGCGAATTAAAGGTGTCGTTGTTTAACCAAGGTTTGAATATGGGTGAATTGTATCACATATGTAGTAAAAACAGTTATTCATATAGCAAATTCCGTTAGGATAATCAACCCAACAACTAGGTAAATAAACAAATGTGATTTAATAAAAAGATTTTAGCATATAAAAAATACAGTAAAATACAGTTGTGGCCACAACTACAATAAAAAATGATATTTCGAAGACAGTATCAAAAATATACACAGTGAATGTTGTTGTTTTTTGAATATGCGCTTATAGGCTTTGGCCTAACCAATCGTTTAGGGATTTATGATTTTGAACACTTAGTAGTAGAAATAAACATTTGTAGCTAAGAAATTATATAATCAATAGTGAAGTGTAGTATTTGGTAATGCAGATATTTAAAAGTCTTATGAACGATAATCCTAATTACTTGGTAATTCCGGGTGGTGTTAGTGCTTTGTATCAACGTTCCAAACACTCATATGTTGGATTAGCACAAGATGTTACGGGTGATGTGAGAAAAAAGCAATTCTTCAGTGTCAGATTTTTTTTCAGGTGATGCGATTTGTATCCAAATTAAAAGGTGACTTTTCTCAATACATTGTTACTTGTATCCAAGTGTAACTTTTTTTCTAATGTGCAGTGTGTCTGCCGGTATATAATATATACAGGCTGTGTGTTGCGTGGGAAACGATAGTTTGGTTCAAAGTCAGTTGTTTGTATTCCTATGAACGAAAGTGCAATAGATATGGCTTGAGACAGACATTACTGGCTGCGCTCCCTGGCCGGCGTTGACCTTGCACGGCGGAAGTACTACTCAGCCGCTTCACTGTCGGATGTAGCACTGTTGATTCTCCGCTGGTTTCGTTAGATGTTAATGCTGCGTGATATTCCTCCTGTAGTTGGCAGCTGGCAACTGTCTTGGATGGGTTGAGTTGCAAACAACAACTAATCCACAGACTAATCACAGAGTCAGAGAAACCTCTTGAGCTGAGAATCAAGCGTTCAATCTCCATACCTTCAAATTTAAGGATTTGAGATCCTGATGGAAAAAAGGACCTTGCGACAGAAGTCTGGTCCTTAACGGAAGAGTCCACGGTTGGCAAGTGGCCATCCGACAAGATCCGCATACCAAAACCTGTGAGGCCATGCTGGAGTCACCAGCAGAACAAACGAGCATTCCTTCAGAATCTTGGAAATTACTCTTGGAAGAAGAACTAGAGGCGGAAAGATATAGGCAGGATGATACTTCCAAGGAGTTGACAATGCATCCACTGCTTCCGCCTGAGGACCCTGATCTGGACAGATACCAGGGAAGCTTCTTGTTTAGATGAGAAAGCCATCAGATCTATTTCTGGAAGTCCCCACATTTGAACAATCTGAAGAAATACCTCGGGGTGAAGAGACCATTCTCCCGGATGTAACGTTTGGCGACTGAGATAATCCGCTTCCAATTGTCAATACCTGGGATATGGAACCGCAGAAATTAGACAGGAGCTGATTCCGCCCATACCAGTATTCGAGATACTTCTTTCATAGCCAGAGGACTGTGAGTCCCTCCTTGATGATTGATATATGCCACAGTTGTGACATTGTCCGTCTGAAAACAAATGAACGACTCTCTCTTTAGAGAGGCCACGACTGAAGAGCTCTGAAAATTGCATCGGAGTTCCAAGAATATTGATTGGTAATCTCACCTCCTGAGATTTCCCAAACCCCTTGTGCTGTCAGAGACACCCAAACAGCTCCCCAACCTGTCAGACATGCATCTGTTGAAATCACAGTCCAGGTCGGAAGAACAAAAGAAGCCCCCTGAACTAAACGATGGTGATCTGTCCACCACGTCAGAGAGTGTCGTACAATCGGTTTTAAAGATATCAATTGCGATATCTTTGTATAATCCCTGCACCACTGGTTCAGCATACAAAGCTGAAGAGGTCGCATGTGAAAACGAGCAAAGGGGATCGCGTCCGAGTGCAGCAGTCATAAACCTAGAATTTCCATGCATATGGCTACCGAAGGGAATGAATGAGACTGAAGGTTTCGACAAGCTGAAACCAATTTTAGACGTCTCTTGTCTGTCAGAGACAGTCCATGGACACTGAATCTATCTGGAAACCTAAAAAGGTTACCCTTGTCTGAGGAATCAATGAACTTTTCGGTAAATTGATCCTCCAACCATGATCTCAAAGAAACAATACAAGTCGATTCGTATGAGATTCTGCTAAATGTGGAAGACTGAGCAAGTACCAAGATATCGTCCAAATAAGGAAATACCACAATACCCTGTTCTCTGATTAACAGACAGAAGGGCACCGAGAACCTTTTGTAAAAATCCTTGGAGCTGTTGCTAGGCCAAACGGCAGAGCCACAAACTGGTAATGCTTGTCTAGGAAAGAGAATCTCAGAAACTGATAGTGATCTGGATGAATTGGAATATGCAGATATGCATCCTGTAAATCTATTGGTGGACATATAATGCCCTTGCTGAGCAAAAGGCAGAATATGTCCTTATAGTTACCATTTTGAATGTTGGTATCCTTACATAATGATTCAATATTTTTAAATCCAGAACTGGTCTGAAGGAATTCTCTTTCTTTGGTACAATGAAGGATTTGAGGTAAAACCCCAGCCCCTGTTCCAGAACTGGAACTGGCATAATTACTCCAGCCAACTCTAGATCTGAAACACATTTCAGAAATGCTTGAGCTTGACTGGATTTACTGGGACACGGGAAAGAAAAAAATCTTCTTGCAGGAGGCCTTATCTTGAAGCCTATTCTGTACCCTTCTGAAACAATGTTCCTGAATCCAAAGATTGTGAATTGAATTGATCCAATTTTCTTTGAAAAATCGTAATCTGCCCCCTACCAGCTGGGCTGGAATGAGGGCCGCACCTTCAGTGTGGACTTGGGAGCTGGCTTTGGCTTTCCTAAAAGGCTTGATTTATTCCAGACTGGAGATGGTTTCCAAACTTGATACCGCTCCTGTAGGGGAAGGATCAGGCTTTTGTTCCTTATTGTGACGAAAGGAACGAAAACGATTTTTAGACCTAAATTTACCTTTAGATTTTTATCCTGTGGTAAAAAAGTTCCTTTCCCTCAGGTAACAGTTGAAATAATAGAATCCAGCTGTGAACCAAATAATTTATTACCCTTGGAAAGAAAGGGAAAGCAAAGTTGACTTAGAAGACATATCAGCATTCCAAGTTTTAAGCCATAAAGCTCTTCTAGCTAAAATAGCTAGAGACATATACCTGACATCAACCCTATCATGATATCAAAGATGGCATCACAAATAAAATTATTAGCAATGTTGAAGAAGATTAACAATGCTATGAGAATTATGATCTGTTACTTGTTGCGCTAAAGCTTCTAACCAAAAAGTTGAAGCTGCAGCAACATCCGCTAAAGATATAGCAGGTCTAAGAAGATTACCTGAACATAAGTAAGCTTTTCTTAGAAAGGATTCAATTTTCCTATCTAAAGGATCCTTAAAGGAAGTACTATCTGCCGTGAGGAATAGTAGTACGCTTAGCAAGAGTAGAGATAGCCCCATCAACCTTAGGATTTTGTCCCAAAACTCTAATCTGTCGAGATGCACAGGAAATAAATTGCTTAAAACGTTTAGAAGGAGTAAATGAATTTACCCAAATTATTCCATTCCCTGGAGATTACATCAGAAATAGCATCAGGGACAGGAAAAACTTCTGGAATAACTACAGGAGATTTAAAAACTTATTTAAAACGTTTAGGATTTAGTATCAAGAGGACCAGAATCCTCTATTTCTAATGCAATTAAGACTTCTTTAAGTAAAGAACGAATAAATTCCATTTTGAACAAATATGAAGATTTATCAGCATGCAACCTCTGAAACAGAATCCTCTGAACCAGAGGAATCATTATCAGAATCAGAATGATAATGTTCATTTAAAAATTCATCTGAAAATGAGAAGTTTTAAAAAACCTTTTATGTTTACTAGAAGGAGGAATAACAGACAAGCCTTCTTAATGGATTTAGAAACAAAATCTCTTATGTTAACAGGAACACTCTGAGTATTAGATGTTGATGGAACAACAACAGGTAATGTAACAATTACTAAAGGAAATATTATCTGCATTAACAAGTTTGTCATGGCATTCCATTACAAACAACAGCTGGAGGAAACAGATACCACAAGTTTACAGCAAATACACTTAACTTTTGGGTAGATCCAGCATCAGGCAGCGATTTTCCAGAAGTATCTTCTGATTCAGGGTCAATCTGGGACATCTTGCAATATGTAATAGAAAAAACAACATATAAAGCAAAATTGATCAATTCCTTAAATGACAGTTTCAGGAATGGGAAAAAAATGCCAGTGAACAAGCTTCTAGCAACCAGAAGCAATAAACAATGAGACTTAAATAATGTGGAGACAATAATGACGGCCCATGATTTTTTAGCGCCAAAAAGACGCCCACATTATTTGGCGCCTAAATGCTTTTGGCGCAAAAAATGACGCCTACATCCGGTAACGCCGACACTTTGGGCGCAAAAAACGTCAAAAATGACGCAACTTCCGGTGAGAAGTATGATGCCTGGAAATAACAAAGAAAATTTTTGCGCCAAAAAAGTCCGCGGCCAAGAATGACGCAATAAAATGAAGCATTTTCAGCCCCCGCGAGCCTAACAGCCCACAGGGAAAAAAGTCAATTTTAAGGTAAGAAAAAAATTGATATTCAAATGCATTATCCCAAATAATGAAACTGACAGTCTGAAATAAGGGAATATTGAACATCCTGAATCAAGGCAAATACATGTTTAAACACAATTATTTAGAACTTTATATAAAAGGTGCCCAAACCATAGCTTAGAGTGTCACAAAAATAAGACTTACTTACCCAGGACACTCATCTACATGTAGTAGAAAGCCAAACCAGTACTGAAACGAGAATCAGTAGAGGTAATGGTATATATAAGAGTATAACGTCGATCTGAAAGGGAGGTAAGAGATGAATCTCTACGACCGATAACAGAGAACCTATGAAATAGACCCCGTAGAAGGAGATCTTTGAATTCAAATAGGCAATACTCTCTTCACATCCCTCTGACATTCATCTGCACGCTGAGAGGAAAACCGGGCTCCAACCTGCTGCGGAGCGCATATCAACGTAGAATCTAGCACAAACTTACTTCACCACCTCCACGGAGGCAAAGTTTGTAAAACTGATTTGTGGGTGTGGTGAGGGGTGTATTTATAGGCATTTTGAGGTTTGGGGAAGCTTTGCCCCTCCTGGTAGGAATGTATATCCCATACGTCACTAGCTCATGGACTCTTGCTAATTACATGAAAGAAAGTTAATTTTAATACACAGATTAGACTAGAGTATCATTGGGGAAATAAACCAGTAAAGTGTAGGATTTGTATTTGTTTCTATATAAGTGTTATATATATTAGGAAGGATCCTCTATTATTCCTAACAGCATCTAAAGTTAACCCCACCCACACTCCTCAGACATGCCCACTCCAATAGATCCGTACTGTGGCCCCCAATTCCATTAACTACTTTCTAATGTAACTTCTATTATTAATTACCCCTGTAGTTTGCGTCTCTATTAGTCAATACCTTCACACTTTTATGCTCGAACCGCACATAACGCCACAGCAGCTTGGATTCTAAACCACCCTCTGTGAAGATCCCTCCAAGACATTTTCAGCATACATATTATTCCCACACACACACAGTTCATGTTATTCCGCAAGCACACAAACCCCTACTGCAAATTGCACAGGAACCCCTACTGCAAATTGCACAGGAAGCCAACAGCCTCCATAAATAACTCCCTACACCAAAGGGACAGCCAAGAAAAGGTCTTCTATAAGCCTCATCTCAAAAAACCCACACCAGCTGCAGCTGGTACAGCAGGTACAGGAAGCCCAGCAGGTACAGGTAGAGAGACTGGTACAGGATATCATGTAAGTGCAGCTGGTACAGCAGGTACAGGAAGCCCAGCAGGTACAGGTAGAGAGGCTGGTACAGGATATCATGTAAGTGCAGCTGGTACAGCAGGTACAGGAAGCCCAGCAGGTATAGGTAGAGAGACTGGTACAGGATATCATGGAAGTGCAGCTGGTACAGCAGGTACAGGAAGCCCAGCAGGTACAGGTAGAGAGACTGGTACAGGATATCATGTAAGTGCAGCTGGTACAGCAGGTTCAGGAAGCCCAGCAGGTACAGGTAGAGAGGCTGGTACAGGATATCATGTAAGTGCAGCTGGTACAGCAGGTACAGGAAGCCCAGCAGGTACAAGTAGAGGGACTGGTACATGATATCATGTAAGTGCAACTGGTACAGCAGGTACAGGAAGCCCAGCAGGTACAGGTAGAGAGGCTGGTACAGGATATCATGTAAGTGCAGCTGGTACAGCAGGTACAGGAAGCACAGCAGGTACAGGTAGAGAGGCTGGTACAGGATATCATGTAAGTGCAGCTGGTACATTAGGTACAGGAAGCCCAGCAGGTACAGGTAGAGATGCTGGTACAGGATATCATGTAAGTGCAGCTGGTACAGCAGGTACAGGAAGCCCAGCAGGTACAGGTAGAGAGACTGGTACAGCAGGTACAGGAAGCCCAGCAGGTACAGGTAGAGAGGCTGGTACAGGATATCATGTAAGTGCAGCTGGTACAGCAGGTACAGGAAGCCCAGCAGGTACAGGTAGAGAGGCTGGTACAGGATATCATGTAAGTGCAGCTGGTACAGCAGGTACAGGAAGCCCAGCAGGTACAGGTAGAGAGACTGGTACAGGATATCATGTAAGTGCAGCTGGTACAGCAGGTACAGGAAGCCCAGCAGGTGCAGGTAGAGAGGCTGGTACAGGATATCATGTAAGTGCAGCTGGTACAGCAGGTACAGGAAGCCCAGCAGGTGCAGGTAGAGAGGCTGGTGCAGGATATCATGTAAGTGCAGCTGGTACAGCAGGTACAGGAAGCCCAGCAGGTACAGGTAGAGAGACTGGTACAGGATATCATGTAAGTGCAGCTGGTACAGCAGGTACAGGAAGCCCAGCAGGTACAGGTAGAGAGACTGGTACAGGATATCATGTAAGTGCATCTGGTACAGCAGGTACAGGAAGCCCAGCAGGTACAGGTAGAGAGGCTGGTACAGGATATCATGTATGTGCAGCTGGTACAGCAGGTACAGGAAGCCCAGCAGGTACAGGTAGAGAGGCTGTTGCTGTTACAGGATACCATGTAAGTGCAGCTGGTACAGCAGGTACAGGAAGCCCAGCAGGTACAGGTAGAGAGGCTGATACAGGATATCATGTAAGTGCAGCTGGTACAGCAGGTACAGGGGAGCCCAGCAGGTACAGGTAGAGAGGCTGTTACAGGATATCATGTAAGTGCAGCTGGTACAGCAGGTACAGGAAGCCCAGCAGGTACAGGTAGAGAGGCTGTTACAGGATATCATGTAAGTGCAGCTGGTACAGCAGGTACAGGAAGCTTCAGCAGGTACAGGTAGAGAGGCTGGTACAGGATGGTACAGCAGGAGTGCAAGAAGTTGGGTGTAGAAGTTGTGTACTAGTGAGGTTCTTGGGGGAATCATCTTTATATGTTAGCAGTGAGGAAGCAAGGCTGGCACTAAATGTATAGTGTGTGACAGAGCAAAGCAGGGCACTAGGAGCAGAGCTACTACTGGAGCGGCAGGTGCCAATGTCACTAGGGCCCAAGTTCTGGGGGGGGGGGCAGATAGCAGCCCAGTCTATACATAGATTTGTGCAGATCTGTAAAATCCTAATGCCAGGGGAGCCTTTATTAGTTCAGATCTATCTATTTTATCTAACTAATCTATTTTATTTTATCTATCGTATCCATCTAATCTATGTATCAAATCGATCTATTAATCTTATATCTAGTGTATATATCCCTCAAAGTAATTATACAGAGCAGCAAGTAAATAAGTATTATTGCTTACTAGAGATGCGCAATTCAGCCGTTTCATTCACTGCCAAATGCAGCCGCTCATGGCATTCGGCTCTTTTCAGAGCCGGATTTATTCTTGTGAAATACCCAAATCTTAGTGAGTTACACTTTAACAAGAATAAATCTCAGAAAAGAGGCGAATGCTACGAGCAGCTGCCTTTTTCTGCATTTGGCAGTGAATAAAACTGTTGAATGCACGTCTGTATTGCTTACTACTGAGTTACCTTTGGGGGCCCAAAAAGTTTTGTACCTGGGCCCTCTGTTAAAGGGACATAATACACATATGCTAAATCACTTGAAACTGATGCAGTATAACTGTAAAAAGCTGACAGGAAAATATCCCCTGAGCATCTCTATGTAAAAAAGGAAGATATTTTACCTCACAATTTTCTCAGCTCAGCAGAGTAAGTTCTCTGTAAAAAGTTATACTCAGCTGTTGCTCAGCTGCAGGTAAAAAAATAAATAAAAAATGAAGAAATGAACAGCAGCCAATCAGCATCAGCAGTGCTGAGGTCATGAACTCTTTTACTGTGATCTCATGAGATTTCACTTAACTCATGAGATTTCATAGTAAGCTGAATAGGGAAATAATATGAGAGTGCACGAGGCTCATCTAAGGTGTATTGCCCGGGACAGTCCTGCATTTTAAAGGTCTGTCCCGGGTCCCAGGTGCCTCCATTCATTGTCCTGGACTGACTGATTGCTGAAACTGACAGCACTGACAGCCGCACTGACAGCCAGCTGATTGACTCACTCTCACTGGTGTTAGACTAAGTTAGTCTCCAGGGCGGGTAACAAGCGGCTTCCCGCAGCGCAGAAGATAGATAGTGAGGTGAGACTCCAGACAACATCATCCCAGGGGGCAGGGGGCCAGACTGCAGACCAGATGCGCCGGATATGAATTTATTTTATTATATGCAAGATTTCCCCTGCGGACCCACCCGCCCCCCTCTGGGTTGCTGTCTAGTCTCTACACTCTTTCTAGCTCTATATAATGAGAGCGATACAGCCAGCGGTATGGACTACTACTGACCGTGACCTGGCCCATGGAGGACGTTAGTGGAGTCGAGACGAGACCGGTGGAGAGAGTGACTGCTGTTGCTGACTTGACTGTGCCTGTGACACTCCGTTGGACTGGAGCTAAGCATTAGGTAAGTTAAGTAACGCCATGACCGCTGATTCATGCAGGCAAAATTTACAGCTTTGCAGTTTGCAGTCGCTCCAATGACAACATTTCCTCCTAACCTAAGGTAAATCAAACGGTTCTCTCCAACCAATAACAGTTTGATTTACCTTAGGAGGAAATGTTGTCATTGTTTGTAAAAGGGAAACGTGCTGAAGGGACTGCTGGGTACTAAGAAGTTGCTACTGTAAGCAACGAGAGGTGTCCGGGCAATACTTGGTGTGGGCTGAAAGAGTTGGCATTGGGGTGCATAGATACAGGGCCTGTATGCACCCCAATGCCAACTCTTTCAGCCCACACCAAGTATTGCCCGTACACCTCTCGTAGTGGTGCTTACTGTCCTGCACTTTGTATTTGCCTGTGAGCTCACTAAAATCATGTGAGGAAGTTGGTATAATCTACATTTGGAAATATGATGACCCTCTGAGAGGGATATCTAGTTCCTCCACTGCCACAAAACTTCAGTGGAGTGCTAATGATGTCTGAAAGACGTCTAACATTATTGAGATTAAGCGGTATTACAGATATGTGTTTGGCTTTTATTACTTCTATCACTGCTTTCTGACCATTTATTGGGCCATGCATTCTAATGAATAATTAAGTTGTTTCCTTTATGACCTCACCATGTTTAGTAAGCTTCCAGCAGGGGTTACATGTAGTAATATCCATAATATGATTATATAATAAGTCTCAAGTGATTATATATTTGATACACAATCTAAACCACTTTTATTAGTCTTTACTTGGCCTTTGCACTGTTTCTATTGCTCAGTAAAATATAAATATTCACATGCAATATAATGTGACAATGTATACATGAAGAAGTTTTCACACAGAGGGGGTTGCGGTCCAGAGGGGCACCCCTAAGCTGTCCCAGGACAGACACACTAAAATGCTGCTTAGAAATCCTTTACAATGGGAGGTGGCTACTGAGGAACTTTTGAGGTAAAATATCTTTCTTTTTTACATAGAGATGTTCAGGAGATATTTTACAGCTATGCTGCATCACTTTCAAGTGTTTAAACAGTTGGGCATTATGGCCCTTTAAGTAGATCCACTACTCAAAGGTACAGAAATGGAGTGAAAGTTGTATGAATGAAAGAAAAGTACCCACATTTATCAATTTCCCAAACACCTGCTCAATAACAAGTTTGTAGTTCTTTTTGGAGAATAGATTTATAGATCTGTTGCCAAAGACCTTGTGAAATGTCTTCAACACAAGCAAGAGGAGTATCTCTCAGAAGCCCAACTTTTTTTATATCTTATATTTTTTAATTGGAATTATTTTTATTTTTTTACAATATTACACAACACTAAGTCTACAAGTCATGGAGATACAAACATATAAAGTCTTCTTTAATCTTCAACAGAATGGAACTTCTTCTTTTTCACATATTTTCCCTCCTCCTCCCCTCCTCCCTAAGAAAAAAAAATGGAAATATTTTTGAGAGAGAATGGGGAGAATGAAAAAAAAGGTGTAACACTTTTATAGTAAAAAAAAAATCAAAGTTTTCATTCCAAAGGAAACACTTCATTAAAAAATGTTAAGGCATTGTGTTTTCTATTCTATAGGAAGCATATGATAGTGAGACGTAAAAGCCCAACACAGAGGCAGATTATGAGTGGAGTGCTATTTATCGCTCCCACTTGAATGCTTACTGTGCTGAAATTCGGCTTTTTGCATGCTTCGGTTAATGCGCGTATTACAAATTGAAAGTAAAATGTTTTCACTCATGCTAAGCTGACATGCGCAAAAAGCTAAAGTTAGAATATCACAACCGATTTAATGTATTCCCCCCTAGTCTTCAATGGGGCGCAAAAAGGGGAAAAAACACCCAACAGGTCACGCAAACCCTTTAGCATTTTCTCAACTGCGCTAACCCGACATGAATGTTCTTCACATAGAATAATATGTTCTATTTATTCATTAATAGATATATATACTGTATATATATATAATTATATATAGGTATAGATATATACAGAGATATTGGAATATCTATATATAAATACTTAGAACATTTTCCCCTAGTGAAGAATATTGTAATGTGAAATATTTACACTAAAAACACATCATAACACTTTATTAAATATGAATATTGCATAAATATGATTTTACATGTTTTCAGCTACTTGGCTAAAAAGGGCTCCAGTGCATGCATGTATATGTCTATATGTGTGCACATATTATTTATGTGTATATATGTCTGTAAATACATATATGCACATATAAATACTTAAATTCCTTTATACACATACACTCATCCTCAGTCCTGGCATACTCCTCTGACACGGTACCTACGCACGGTTTCCATACTGCTGAGCGACACTGGAGGAAATCTCGGAGTTCTGCTGACTTTCTTCACTATAAGTTCATCTTGAACTCTTACTATTCTGCCCTTAAAGGGCCATGATACCCAAATGTTGAAACACTTGAAAGTGATCCAGCATAGCTGTAAAAAGCTGACTAGAAAATATCACCTGAACATCTCTATGTAAAAAAGAAAGATATTTTACCTAAAAAATTCCTCAGTAGCCACATCCTATTGTAAAGGACTTCTGAGCAGCAAATCAGTATGTCTGTCCCGGGATAGCTAAGGGAGTAAGCTTACGTGCACACTCATCTTATTTCCCTATTCAGTTTAAGGAAGTTTACTATGAAATCTCATGAGAGTTAAGTGAAATCTCATGAGATCACAGTAAAGAGTTAATGACCTCAGCACTGCTGATGCTGATTGGCTGCTGTTCATTTCTTCATATTTTTTTTTACCTGCAGCTGAGTAACAGCTGAAGTATATTTTTTACACAGAACTTACTCTGGTGAGCTGATGAAATTGTGAGGTAAAATATCTTCTTTTTTTACATAGAGATGCTCAGGTGATATTTTCCTGTCAGCTTTTTACAGTTATACTGCATCAGTTTCAAGTGATTTAGCATATGAGTATTATGTCCCTTTAATCTATATAAGCAACATTACTTCTCTACTTATCTCTTCTCTTTCTTCAAACCCAAAATCTCTCTTCTCCACATTTAATACTCTACTCCACCTCCACCTCCCACCACAACTTTTCTCTCAGCTCAAGATTTTACCAGCTACTTCAACAAAATTGACTCCATCAAAAATAAAATCAGCTCTCAACATACTACCGGTCTCCCACTCCCTCAAAAGCTCACAATCATCCAAAACCCACATATCCATAAATTTAGCTCTTTTGCCCCTGTTAAAGAGGAAGAAGTTTCTGCCTTTATACTATCCTCTCACCTCACTACCTGTCCCCTCAACCCCATCCCCTCACAACTACTCCCCTCCCTCTCTTCTACCCTTACCCCTATATTCACACACATCTTCAACCTCTCCCTCAGCACTGGTATAGTTTCCACATCTCTTAAACGTGCATTAGTCACGCCTATCCTCACAAAAACTCTCGATCCAACCTCCCCATCCAACTACTGCCCTATTTCCCTACTCCTTCTTGCCTCAAAACTTCTTGAAAAGAGCGTATATGCACGTCTATCCCATTTCCTTACATTACACTCCCTCCTTGATCCACTGAAATCTGGATTTCGCCCCCTTCATTCAACAGAGACAGCAATTGTTAAGGTTACCAACAACCTACATACAGCAAAATCCAAAGGCCACTTCTCTCTATGTATCCTCCTTGATCTGTCTGCAGCCTTTGATACTGTCAACCACCCTCTTTTGCTCCATATCCTCCAATCCTTTGGCATCTGCGACACAGCTCTCTTTTGGTTCTCTTTCTATCTGTCTAACTGTACCTTTAGTGTAGCCTTCTCTGGGGCATCCTTTGCCCTGTTACCTCTTTCTGTTGGGGTACCGCAAGGCTCTGTCCTCGGTCCCCTTCTCGTCTCAATCTACACGTCCTCATTAGGTTCCTTAATAAAGTCCCACGGGTTTCATTATCATTTATATGCTGACGATACCCAAATCTACCTCTCTGCACCAGAACTATCTCCTTCCTTGCTAACCCGTGTCACTAACTATCTCTCTCATATCTCATCTTGGATGTCCTCCCACTACCTCAAGCTAAATCTCTCCAAACCCGAGCTCCTTATTTTCCACCCTTCTTCCAAAATCTCTACCTCCCATGTCTCTATAACTGTTGATAACTCCTTCATGTCTTGGGGTCACACTTGACTCAGATCTTTCTTTCACTCCTCACATTCAGTCCTTGGCTAAAGCCTGCCGCTTCCACCTTAAAAACATTACTAAAATTAGACATTTCTTACACAAGACACAACTAAGATTTTAATCCACTCTCTCGTCCTTTCCCACCTCGTCTACTGCAACTCCATCCTCTCTGGTCTCTCTAGCTGCCCCTAGCTCCTTTACAATCCATAATGAATGCCTCTGCCAGGCTCATCTTCCTTACACGTCGCTCTTCATCTGCCACACCCCTCTGCCAATCCCTTTACTGGCTTCCTCTTGCCTACAGGATTAAACACAAAATTCTCACTCTGACACACAAAGCCCTCAATTGCATTGCTCCCCCCCTACATCTCAGACCTTGTCTCCAGATACTCTCCCTCCCGTCCCCTTCGCTCCGCTCATGATCTCCTACTCTCCTCCTCTCTTGTTACCTCCTCACATTCCGGTTTACAAGATTTCTCCAGACTGGCTCCCATCTTATGGAACTCTCTGCCTCGCTCCACAAGACTTTCCCCTAGTTTTAAAAGCTTCAAGTGTTCCCTGAAACTCTAATATTCAGGGACGCATACAACCTACACTAACCTTCCTATCTCCACTGCTATCCCCTTAAACCCCATAGCATGTAAGCCTATGAGCCCAGCTGTTTGTAGTCCACCTTCATAAGAGCCGACTACAACAGTGCAACTCTCGGCAGGACCCTCTACCGATTTGATCCCTGTAATTGTTTTTTTATATATACCACCTATGTTCACAGCGCTGCAGAACCTATTGGCGCTCTACAAATACCTGATAATAATAATAATAATAAAAATACACACATAAACATATATTATATATATATATGCATACATACATATACATATTAAGAGATGTGTATGTTATGTAAAGCCCTTTGCATGTCTGAGACCTCATATTTTTTATTAGAGCATAACAGCTCTAAGGTCACGCTATCCTGAAGCACTAAATTAAATTGCACTCGAGGGGGGACTTCCGGGCAGCGGTCATGATCGGTCGCACTTCTGCAAGCTGCTCCAGCTTTCTACTGTAATCTTTACGATATCACTCTCTATAGGAAGCACCTAGGACAGAAGTTGACATGAGAGCAACCTACAAAAGAAAAGCTACCTAATGAGACTAATCTTAACAAGATCGCTGCTAGCTTCAGAGCCCAGAGCTACTTTTACAGCTGTGGCCTCTAACATCAGCCACATGAATTACCCCCCGGCAGGATGCTGTCTGGCTCTTGTCGTTAGTTAGCACAGTAAGTGCAACCATAATATAAAACAAGTTGACAGCTACCTGCATAAACTTTCTGACGACATAACATGGAGTGCATGTTCTTGCTAAACAGTATTAAAGCATTGCTAGCGGAGCACTTTCAAAACATGGAGGAGCGCCTGATCACAATCCTACATCCGTACCCGGAGATAAATGAACTAATCCTCTCTTCCGCTACACAAGATGAGGATCTAGTAGCAGACGATGGCTCCTCAGTAGGCGAGAGTGGGTCTTTTTCAACTTTACCATCCGAACCAAGCAAGCGAACAGATACCAACGGTGCTTACGGACGCGGCCATGCTTCAAAAACGTGCTCGTGCACGATTCCCCATAGAAAACAAATGGGCAGTTTGAGCTGAAAAAAACATAACACCTGCAAAAAAGCAGCGTTCAGCTCCTAACGCAGCCCCATTGTTTCCTATGGGGAAACACTACCTACGTCTGCACCAACACTCTAACATGTACCCCCGAGTCTAAACACCCCCTAACCTACACTTATTAACCCCTAATCTGCCGCCCCCGCTATCGCTGACACCTGCATATTTGTTTTAACCCCTAATCTGCCGCTCCGTATACCGGCGCTACCTACATTATACCTATGTACCCCTAATCTGCTTCCCCTAACACCGCCGACCCCTATATTATATTTATTAACCCCTAATCTGCCCCCCACAACGTCGCCGCCAGCTACCTACAATAATTAACCCCTAATCTGCCGATCGGAGCTCACCGCTACTATAATAAATGTATTAACCCCTAAAGCTAAGTCTAACCCTAACACTAACACCCCCCTAAGTTAAATGTAATTTTTATCTAACAAAATAAAATAAATCTTATTAAATAAATTATTCCTATTTAAATCTAAATACTTACCTGTAAAATAAACCCTAATATAGCTACAATATAAATTATAATCAGATTGAGCTTGCATTCTATTGGCTGTTCCGATCAGCCAATAGAATGCGAGCTCAATCTGATTGGCTGATTGGATCAGCCAATCGGATTGAACTTGATTCTGATTGGCTGATTCCATCAGCCAATCAGAATTTTCCTACCTTAATTCCGATTGGCTGATAGAATCCTATCAGCCAATCGGAATTCGAGGGACGCCATCTTGGATGACGTCATTTAAAGGAACCGTCATTCGGCGAGTAGGCGTCGCTTGAAGTGGTTGGATCCGCGTCGGCTGGGAAGAAGATGGCTCCGCTCCGCTCCGGAAGAAAGAAGATTGAAGATGCGGCGTGATAGAAGACTTCATCCCGAGGATGGACTTCCGACTTCAGCGCGATGATGGATTTCTTCAGCCGCCGCTTGGATCCAGACTTCAGCCCGAGGATGGACGTCACTCTTCAGCCCCCCGCTTGGGCTTGGATCAAGTCTTCGGACCCTCTTCTGGACCGATCGGTGAACCCGGCGAGGTAAGACAAGGTAGGAAGATCTTCAGGGGCTTAGTGTTAGGTTTATTTAAGGGGGGTTTGGGTTAGATTAGGAGTATGTGGGTGGTGGGTTTTAATGTTGGGGGGGTATTGTATGTTTTTTTTTTACAGGCAAAAGAGCTGAATTCTTTGGGGCATGCCCCGCAAAGGGCCCTTTTAAGGGCTGGTAAGGTAAAAGAGCTTTGAACTTTTGTAATTTAGAATAGGGTAGGGCATTTTTTTATTTTGGGGGTCTTTGTTATTTTATTAGGGGGCTTAGAGTAGGTGTAATTAGTTTAAAATTGTTGTAATTTTTTTCTAATGTTTGTAAATATTTTTTTATTTTTTGTAACTTAGTTCTTTTTATTTTTGTACTTTAGTTTATTTAATTGTATTTATTTGTAGGTATTGTATTTAATTAATTTATTGATAGTGTAGTGTTAGGTTTAATTGTAGATAATTGTAGGTATTTTATTTAATTAATTTATTGATAGTGTAGTGTTAGGTTTAATTGTAACTTAGGTTAGGATTTATTTTACAGGTAATTTTGTAATTATTTTAACTAGGTAACTATTAAATAGTTATTAACTATTTAATTGCTATTGTACCTGGTTAAAATAAATACAAAGTTGCCTGTAAAATAAATATTAATCCTAAAATAGCTACAATATAATTATAATTTATATTGTAGCTATATTAGGGTTTATTTTACAGGTAAGTATTTAGCTTTAAATAGGAATAAGTTATTTAATAAGAGTTAATTTATTTCGTTAGAATAAAATTATATTTAACTTAGGGGGGTGTTAGGGTTAGAATTAGCTTTAGGGTTTAAAAAATGTATTATAGTAGCGGTGAGCTCCGATCGGCAGATTAGGGGTTAATACTTGAAGTTAGGTGTCGGCAATGTTAGGGAGGGCAGATTAGGGGTTAATACTATTTCTTATAGTGTTATTGAGGCGGGAGTGAGGCGGATTAGGGGTTAATACATTTATTATAGTAGCGCTCAGGTCCGGTCGGCAGATTAGGGGTTAATAAGTGTAGTTAGGTGGAGGCGACGTTGGGGGCGGCAGATTAGGGGTTAGTAAATATAATATAGGGGTCGGCGATGTTAGGGCAGCAGATTAGGGGCGGCATATTAGGGGTTAATAAATATAATATAGGGGTCGGCGGTGTTAGGGGCAGCAGATTAGGGGTACATAGGGATAACGTAGGTGGCAGCGGCGTGCGTTCGGCAGATTAGGGTTAAAAAAATTTAATAGAGTTGCGGCGATGTGGGGGGGACCTCGGTTTAGGGGTACATAGGTAGTTTATGGGTGTTAGTGTACTTTAGACCACAGTAGTTAAGAGCTTTATGAACCGGCGTTAGCCCAGAAAGCTCTTAACTACTGACTTTTTTCTGCGGCTGGAGTTTTGTCGTTAGATTTCTAACGCTCACTTCAGCCACGACTCTAAATACCGGCGTTAGAAAGATCCCATTGAAAAGATAGGATACGCAATTGACGTAAGGGGATCTGCGGTATGGGAAAGTCGCGGCTGGAAAGTGAGCGTTAGACCCTTTCCTGACTGACTCTAAATACCGCGGTAGCCCAAAACCAGCGTTAGGAGCCTCTAACGCTGGTTTTCACGGCTACCGCCCAACTCTAAATCTAGGCCTCAGTGTTTTAAACGTGTTTGTGATTTCCCTGCTGTACTGCTTCTAAACATAAGAGCCGGAGTCTGTTATGCTTTGCTATTTGCATATACCAATATAGGAAGTTAGTTTATCAATTATATTGCTTGCATAAACTCTGACACATAGGTTATAATTACCAAATGTATGTAGATGGATTGTTAGTTGTTAGATGCAGTATGTTACAGTGCTAGTTTTTTGTAAACCCCTTGTTTCTTCATAGAGTACCTATTAATAATGCATGCAATATGACTCCTATAACTAAAAGAGGACTTCCCTTGGGTGAATAGTAGTTTGGTATTTTCACTAGTATGCTTTCTCTTAAAGACACCCCTGGAGCAGCTATTGACTATGTTACTCGCTAGCATAAGAGTTTGTTGTGTTTTTTTTTTTTTTTTTTTTTTTTTTTTTCTATTTATCTTTTATCCATGTTGTTTATGTATTCATGTATATGGTGTATGATAATTATTAACTATATCACATTCATAGGCTCTTTCAGGAACATTGGCTAAATTATATGCTTACCAGTCTGTTTGCTATTAAGGGCACCACCTAGAGCAACAACTAATCATTTTGCTTAATCCTCTAATACATTTATTCTCTTAATAGCGAGGGGCTGTTTGAGGCCAAACATAGTAATCAATGTCTTTTTTAAAGTGAAGGCAGTGGTGACTGGAGTGACTGGGCTGTCTGCGGCCGGGACGGCCTGGTATACTCCCTCCCACAGATCTTAAATACTTGCAGCTTCTATAGGCAGCTGCTCACAAGTTTCATATGGCCCAAATATCTGCCTGATGAGTACATCAAACAATTAATATTACCCACATCTATATTAACCCCCTGATATATAGTGTAAGACTAATAACTCTTCTTTGCTGACACTTTTTCTAATACATAGGAGTCCCATTAATTTTAATTTTAATTTAAACGATTGAAGTACTAGCTTTACATGGAAATTATAGTATACGGAAATAGATGTCAAGTTATTTAGATATACCATATATTACTAGGACACCATTTAGAGGGTATCATCAAAGGCAATAACATCGTTCTCCTATAGTTACTAGGTAGCTGTTGGTGCTTCTATCACCTTTTACACCTATTTCAGCCTTTTTTTTTAGTTCTCCCCTACAATATCCCATAAGTCTAATCAAGTCCTGGACTGATCCTTTAAGAAGTTAGGGAGAACATACATTATAAAACAAAAGTTCACTACATGAGCTTTATAGATAACAAAGGAAGAAAAAAGAAATAAAAATAAAAATAGAAGTTCAACATATGAGATCCAAGAGTGGTCTCTTCCAGCCAGAGGGTACCTCCTGTAGCTTTGCACTCTCTATATTAATAGGAGGTCCAAGAGCGGCCTCAATTATCAACTAGGAGGTATACAGTTATGATAGGCAAGCATTATATATATATACTCCCATGATATGTCATTATTATGTACTGTTTACTCTAATTTCCTATTGCTTGTATGTTTATTACAAGTTATTCTATGTGTTTTCTTTTTGATGACATGCATGTAAGCATTTAACTGAACTTCAATAAAAATAAAAAAATAAATAAAAATTGCACTCGAGAGAACGTGTTTACTTTAATCTTGTAATACATGTGCTACTTCCGATGTGCGCAGTCGTGATAAACCCAATATCGCTCGTGCGCAACTGTTAGCGCGCTCTAATCGGAAGAGAGAGATCAACTTTAAAAATGATACTTTGGTTGAGGAAGGCAACTTTGGAAAGATGCACAATGGTATGGACTATCATCAAGTGTGTTATTCTGCAGTGAATACTATCTTGTGCATGTATTTGCAAATCATCTTATCTGATTTCTAAGCCAGCCTCCAGGCTAAAAGTATCATCATGAAATCCTGCCTCTAAGCAGAGCATTGGTTGTATGCAGGTAGGCAGGCTTAGTAAGATCAGCGGCCAGGCTAGTAGGTTGATATTCTTATCACTAATGTTACTACGGGGAGGGGGGGCATCATTGCATACCTGGACCATCTGCATGGGTGCATTTTACTTTTTAAAAGAAGCATTTTTGTAAACAGGTAGGTCTTGAGTCTTTGTTTGAAAATGTCCATAGAAGTGGTTTCTTTCAAGTGGCTTGGGAGAATGTTCCATCGAGTTGGGGCGGCATGGCTAAAAGCTTTCAAACCACATTTTTGTGAATCCTTGGCACTTTTAGTTTCTGGGAATGTGCTGATCGAAGCATGCAAGCTGGAACATAGGGCACCAGTAACACCTTTAAATTTTGTAGGATAGTAGGCCTATTTTGAATAGTATGTACCATTTAATTGGCAGCCAGTGCAGAGAGTGGAGGATAGGTGTTACATAGCAAGATTTTGGTTGACCAGTTAGGAGCCTTGCTGCAGCATTTTGTACCAACTTAAAGGGACATTAAACACTAAATACATGCTAGATAGAATGATGCATTCAAAGAAAAGATTAGTCCATGACTAACATGTAGATGTATTTTTTAAAGTTTCATTAGTTGTTTAAAAAGTGACAAAATAAGTGTAAAGTTTTAGTGTCTATAAAACACTGGGAGCTGCCATGTTGTAACTTGTGTTACCTTCTCTGCTGTGGCCAATTAGGGTCAGTTATAAATAGGTTACTAGAGTGTGCAGCCAATGGTTGTGCTGGATTCAACAGTGTTCTGCACTTCCATTTCTAACAGGAACTGAAAAGCTCACAATTTCAGAATGGAATTACAGGCAAAGAGGACAAAATAAATAATGAAAGTATATTGCAGAGTTGTTTTATTATATACAATTTATCATTTTATATTACCATCTCAAAGTGTTTAATGTCCCTTTAAGGCGATGGAGCAGTTTTTCTGAGAGACCATATTAAACAGCATTGCAGTAGTCCAAACATGATATTACCAATGCATGGATTATCGTGGGAAGATCTTATGTAGGAATCAGGTGCTTGATCCCGGTTATAATCTTTAAATGAAAGAATGAGGCTTGTACTGTGGCTGATATATGATGTTTCAGAGAAAGTTCTCTGTCAAGCAAAACACCAAGATTTCTTACTAGATTTCAGGTATGTTATTTTGATTCTCCACATTCTAGACCAATTTGTTAATCTTGCTGCAGCTTAGTTATCATCATACTATGGGGCCGAATTATTAAAGTCTGGCTGACATGATACGCTGTATCGTATCATGTCCGCCAGACATCGCTGAATGCAGACAGCGCAACTGTCCTTAAGACACTGCCTCTTAACTCCTGTTTGCGCGGAAACAGGGCGAGTTGGCCACATTCGGGGCATAGTAATTTGGCGCCTATGTCTACTCATCACAAGTACTTCTGTATTAGCAAAAAGTTATTACTATTTTCTTATGACCTACACACATATGCTGTGAGGACCCATGCACCAGCATTCAAACACCACATATTATGTGTGTATGCTGCTGACAAACAGTAATTACTTTTACTAGAAGTTTTTTTTTGCTAATGGAAGTATAATACAAAAATGCTTCTATTTAAAATTGAAATGCACCCATGCACATTTCAATTTTCACCTTTCTATACGTTTAAGGATATGACATATATTGATGACCACCACAGTGCAGGAATAGCAGAAGCAGGAATCAGCATTACTGAAGTGGGCCTCTAGATTAATACACAAACCCCAACAATGTGCAATAAACCACTAAAAGTTATTGTTTGTAAAAAATAAAATAAAAATGAAAGGTGTGCTATGCTAGACAACAAAGCCTAGTCTATAGAGTAAAGGCAGGAGCCCACTAAGTGCTCCCTCTGCAATACGTTATCCAGTACTATGCACTCTGCATGCAATGAGCCACTAAAAAAATATATATTTTTTAAAAAAAAAATGAAAAGGTATACTAGATGATATAGCCTAGCCTACAAATGCAGGGCTCAGGCAGGATCCCTACCAGTAATGCCCTCATTGGGATAAAAAAAAATGTTAAAACTGATGCTCAGATTTACTGTAGAATGAACACAAAAAAACATTCTCTGCTTGACACAGAAAAAAAAATTAATTCAGTGACAGTAGTGTGCAGTGCACTGCAAGAAAAAATTAGTTCTTATTAATGTGATCTGATTCTGCACACACAAAATGTAGACGACTGCAGAAGAAAGAAAAACAGCACACACTGTCTCTCCTATCACTAAAGTACTAGCATTAGAATCTGTATTCGTCCGAGGCAGAAAGCACATCTAATTAATTGAACCTAATTTTCTTTGAATCTTTGTTGAAACTTATTGTCTCTCCAGGGAAGCATACTGAGGTAATGTTACATTGGACAATTCTAGCAAGAAGCTGGCTAGACAGCTTCTTGCTGGAATTGTCCAAATGTAACATTTCCACTGATACACAGCACCTATTTGCATTGAGTTAAGATTGAATATTATAATAACCCTTTATACTAGAGTAGTGCCATTGTTTTTCCATTAATAAAGCATACTGAGGTAGGCTCTGAAAAATGTGCATGTCTTGAGCACTAGGGGCATTATTTATTAAGCAGCGGATGCTGCTTCGGAGCCCCATTGTTTCAGGCTCCTTAACTTGTCTGCCACCTTTTAGGTGGTGGATTGAAATCAATGGATGATGCGTATGCTGTCGGCATTTAGCCAGGTCGAGCGAATCATGTCCGCTCGACTATTAATAAATCTACCCCTAGGGGTTAGATTTTTTTTGCCAGGATTTTGATTGCTTGTGATTCACAATTGTTTGCAACTGTCAGGGTTTCACCCTGACTTTTATAGTTATTTGCTGCTTTTTACCTTGGCTGCCATGTTAGACTAACCTGTCTTATCCCCTTGCTTGTAGCAGAGTGTGTAACGCTGCTCACTATTCCAGGCTCCCCCTTATGGCCAAACTGGAGAACATAATCAGAGAGAGACAGGTTGTAGTCCCAGAATGATGATGTCATCTTTCCCTATTTAACTGCCGCAGTCCTGTTTGCTTTAGCCCTTGTGTTGCCTCTGACTCAATGTGAGTTCCTATCTGTGTGTAAAACCTGGCTTGTTTGATGTCCCTTCTGGTTCCTGATCCCTGGCTTGTTTCTGACTTTGTTGATCTTTGTGTTCCTGACCCTGGCCTGTCTGACCCTTGCTTTGGTTCCTGACCACGGCTCGTCTGACTATACGCACTGGCTTTGACTCCAGGCTTGTCATTTGGTTTTTGGACTCTTTATTATTTTTGTTATTTTTTTAATAAAGGTGTGATTAATTTAGCATTTCACGTCTCTATCTGATTCCTGGTTCCCTGACAGTGACCTGGCTTCCTGTATTAAAAGGGACAGTAAACCCTAAAAATATTTTATGATTTAGATAGAGCATGCAATTTTAAACAAATTTCCAATACTTATATTATCTAATTTGCTTTGTTCTCTTGGTAGCTGTTGATTGTGATTGGTGACTGCACAAATATGCCTCTTGTCATTGGCTTGCCCAATGTGTTCAGCCAGTAATGCAATGCTGCTTCTTCGATAAATTATACCAAAATAATGGGGGGAAAATTGATAATAGAATTAAACTGGAAAGTTGTTTAAAATTATATGCTCTATCTGAATTAAGTAAGCAAAAATTTGGGCTTCATGTCCATAACTCTGTCACATACCAAAAATGAATCACCTGATAAATAAGACCTCCTCTTTGAAATGGGTGAGCCAAATTTTATTTTTTAATGATCCCAAAACCCAATATCTTTTTGATGACAGATGGTTTTTCATGTGATGTTTAATTTTGTAAAAAAAGAATCCATTGAAAGGAAAAGTGTAGACCCTTAGAATGTGACCAGGAAGCCAGTAAGATATGCAAAGCTGTTATACACACACTGTCATTAGGCAAAACAATATATGGGGGACCTCAGACCTTGTCCGCTCATACCCTTTACCACAGACGTGCCTGTTAGCTTGGTAAACAGCTATACCAGTAAGAATGAGTCCAGTTTATCTTTAATTACCCCAGTCATTTAATATAAAATTGTATACTCCGGACACCATTATAACAAGAATTTACCCATCATAGTTTAGTTCCCAATGCCGGTTAAAGTAAACAAAGTAAAATCTCCACGGGGTAACTACTGAACAAAGTACTCACTGCTGCATGTTGAAGACACGGACCGAGCCGTTTCGGATGACATGACAGAAAGGGGCTGCAACACTGCTTTTATTAATCCTTGCGCAGAGCAAATTCCTGTGCCTTGGAGTAGTAATGGAAGAAGGATCCCTGCAATCCATGTAACTGAAGTTTCCAAAAAAGTCCAACATGCAATCCAAGGAGAGTAAAATAAAACACACTTTAGTGTAATAACCTTAAAACGAAAAGCAGAAAACCCCCAGCAAAAGGGTTAAATGTAAAAGTCTGACCAATTTTGGTCAAATGACCGTACTCATAGACCTGTCAACACACCTGTCTCATTACATATAAAACCACTCACAACCCAGTGGTTGAGCAATTAAATAATGTAATACCAATGTATAAGCTATAATTTTCTTGGATGTTACCCCTTATTTTTAACCATATGAATAAGACAGTGTAGTCTTTTTTGTATAGGAAACCCATTGTAGGAAATTCCTTTCTTCATGCTAAAAGCAGTCATTCAAAACATGTCTTTAAGAGTATAGCCCCAAGGGGTAATTTATACGCCTAAATCGTAACTGTACACTAGAAGGCAAAAAATTACAAATCTGTTTGATATCTCGTGGTGACTCAAAAGATATGGTAGAAAGGAGTTTTAAAAGTTCTTTCTACCAAATCTTTTGAGTAAACCAGATTTTTTTCTTTCATGATTCAGAAAGGGAATGTAATTTTAAGCAACTTTCTAATTTACTCCTATTATCAATTTTTCTTCATTCTCTTGGTATCTTTATCCGAAAAGCATTAATGTAAGCTTAGGAGTCGGCACATTTTTGGTTCAGCACCTGGGAAACGCTTGCTGATTGTTGATTAAATGTAGCACTCCTATGAATTTTTATGTAAAAATATATTTGATGTACATTCCCATTGATATTTTAAATTTATTAGTACACCTGTGTGAATAATAACAAGAAATTGTTCAACCATGACTTTCTGTTTCACAGGGGTATCAATATGAGGCAACACATAGGCCAAATTCCCTTAGTGATTCATCACAATGGGTAAGGAATATACCTGTAATGTGCGGCAAAAGGTTGTTGAACTTCACAAAATGGGAATAAAAAAATTGCAAAAACATTGAAAATGCCTATTTCCACCATCAGGGCAATAAATAAGAAGTTTCAGTCAACTGGAAATGTTATGAATCAACCTGGAAGAGGACATGTGTCTATATTGTCTCAACACACTGTGAATAGGATGGTTCAAGTGGCCAAAATATCTCCAAGGATCACAGCTGGAGAATTGCAGAATTTAGTTGCGTCTTGGGGTTAGAAAGTCTCCAAAACTACAATCCAAAGTCACCTACATCACTACAAGTTGTTTTCAAGAAAAAAGCCTCTATTCTCATCCAAAAACAAACTCAAGCATCTTCAGTTTGCCAGACACTACTGGAACTTCAAATGGGATTAGGTTCTATAGTCAGATGAAACCAAAATAGAGCTTTTTGGCAATAAACATTTGAGGTGGTTTTGGCGCACACAGAGAGGTAGCCATATGGAAAAGTACCTGAAGTCCACGGTTAAATATGGTGGTGGCTCTTTATTGTTTTGGGGCTGTTTTTCTGCCAGAGAACCTGGATATGTTTTAAGATACATGGCATCATGGAGTCCTTTTAATATCTGTTGATATTTGATAAACACCTGACTGCCTCTGACAGAAAGCTTAAAATGGGCCGTGGTTGGATTTTCCAGTAGGACAAGGATTCAAAACATACATCAAAATCACTGACCACAAAATCAAGCACCTGCCATGGTCATACCAGTCCCCTGACTTAAACCCTATAGAAAACCTGTTGGGTGAACTGAAGAAGAGAGTACACCAGCGTCAATTGTCAATTTCGAAATTTGAAGGATTTGGAGAGATTCTGTATGGAGGAATTATCTCAGATCCCATTCTTCAACCTCATCAGGTATTATAGGAGAAGACTGTTATCTTGGCAAACAGAGGTAGCACAAAGTATTGACTAAAAGGGTGTCAATAATTGTGCCACACATATATATTTAACAAAGATTTTTTATATATAAAACCTGTGTTTTGTTTGCAATTGTTTGATATCCATGAGTGCAGATTATTTTGTGTATTTTCTTTATCAAAAGATCAAAATGTTAAACAATAAAGACATAAAAACTGGAGGACACTGTATATTATACATATTCTTCTTTGTGAAGAACAGTTGAATGTGAAATATTCATATTTTCATGTTGGGTTAACGCACATGAGAATATGCGATCGGGCTTTAATATTGAGATAAATACATATACATGTCTAAAGATGTATATATATATATATATATATATGTATGTGTATATATATATATATATATATATAATATTATATGTGTGTGTGTGTGTGTGTGTGTATATATATATATATATATAAATATATATACAGTATATATATATATATATATATATACAAGTGCAAGAGTCCAGCACTCGCTATGCTAATATGCTTATTTTTAATACACGCGTTCACCATATCTCACTTATAAGTTATACACAACAGGATAGTTGTACACTAAATTAATATCGGATCACATATACCGCAAACATTAAGGCACAAGTTCGTAACAATACACTTGTTCAAAATTGTACACCTGTCACATCTATATATACAAAATATACTTGTTACACTATATTGTTTTTATTTGATCACTATGGTAACAGTTTTGTTTAACAATCATTGTCCAATAGAAACCAAGCGGGCATCTGGATCTCTACGTGATGACGTCAACCGTCACTTCCGGTTTCGGCATGGCGTGCTCACGGGGAGAAGGTGGCCTGCAATCTCTTAACATATATTAAGGCACAGAATGGTGAGTACACTTGTTTTTGTAATAGTCTGAGGACGGGGAGGACGGGGTCACTCCCCGAAAACATTCACTAGAATAAAACTTTTTTCACGATTACGGCGAGTGCTCTCTTTGGCCTTTTTATATATATATATATGTGTGTGTACATATGTTTAAAAAAAATACAAACCCCAAAGGTAATATTACAAAAATAAAAAAATTTAAATTACAGAAAATAAAGAAAGCTATCCAAAATGAAAAATGTAAACCTAAACTAATATCCCTATAAAAATAAAAAATCCCTCGCAAAAAAAAACACCCCATAATCTAATACTAAACTACCAATAGCCCTTAAAAGTTAAACAGCTCTTTTGCCTAAAACAAATACCAATTACCCCCTAACAATAAAACCCTCACCTAATCAACCCCCCAAAATAAAAAAAAATAAGTCTAAAAAAACCTAAGCAACCCATTGCCCCTAAAGGGGCATTTTTATAGACATTGCCCTTAAAAGAGCATTCAGCTCTTTTACTTCCCTTAAAAGGGCAATCAGCTCTTTTACAGCCCAAAAAACCCTAATCTAAAAAAAAGCCCCCCCTCAAAAAAGCCTAAGACTAAAACCCAAATAGGTACTCACCATTCCTGAAATCCGGCGGTGAAGGTCTTTTTCCAGACGGCTCCATCATCTTCTATCTTCATCTGGAGCAAAGGCAGCGTGGAGCGGAGGTGTGGAACGGTCTTTCCCAATGCACAGATCCGAGGCGGCGGTCCTCAGCCGCGGTTCTCAGCGGCGGTGGTCCTCAGTGACGTGGAGGCTCCTCTTCATCCGATATCCGTCGTACACTAAAAATTGAATGGAAGATACCGCATTCAAATTGGGGTACCTTGCATTCCTATTGGCGGAAATTTTGAAATCAGCCAATAGGATTAGAGCTACTGAAATCCTTTTGGCTGTTCAAATCAGCCAATAAGATTTCAGTAGCTCTCATCCTATTGGTTGAATGAAAACATTTAGCCAATAGGAATGCAAGGTACCCCAATAAAAATGGGCAACCTTGCATTCAATCTTCAGTGTGCAGCGGACGATCATATGAAGAGGAGCCTCCACGCCATTTTGGACTGCCACCGCTGAAGTCCACCGCTGAGGACCACCACTGAGAACCACTGCTGAGGATCCACGAATCGGGGAAGTCAGCTCTGCACCTCTGCTCCACGCCACCTTCGCTCCGGATGAAGATAGAAGATGATGGAGAGGCCTGAAAGAAGACCTTCTCTGCCGTACTTCAGGAACAGTGAGTACCTATTTGGGGCTTAGTCTTAGGCTTTTTATTCTTATTTTTTTGGGGTGGCTTTTTTTTTAGATTAGGATTTTTTGGGCTGTAAAAGAGCTGATTGCCCTTTTAAGGACAGTAAAATATCTGATTGCCCTTTTAAGGACAGTAAAATATCTGAATGCCCTTTTAAGGGCAATGCCCATACATATGCTCCTTTAGGGGCAATGTGTAGTTTAGGTTTTTTAGTGTTGTTTTTTCATTTTGGGGGGTTTGGTGGGTGGGGATTTTTACTGTTAGGGGGGGACTTTGTATTTTTTACATGTAAAAGAGCTGTTTAACTTAGGACAATGCCCTACAAAAGGCCCTTTTAAGGGCTATTGGTAGATTAGTTTAGATTAGGGGTGTTT
Organism: Bombina bombina; assembly: GCF_027579735.1. Classification (NCBI taxonomy): domain Eukaryota; kingdom Metazoa; phylum Chordata; class Amphibia; order Anura; family Bombinatoridae; genus Bombina; species Bombina bombina. The sequence goes on from NW_026511819.1 coordinate 274,332, forward strand.
TTATTTTGGGGGGGCTTTTTATTTTCATATGGATTAGGTTTACATTTTTTATTTTTGATAATTTTGTTTAATTTTTTATTTTTTTAAATTTTAGATTATTTTTTGTAATTTAATGTTAGGTTTTATTTTTAAATTAATGTTAGGATTTTTAATTTTAATTGTAACTTAGTATTGGGGTTAATTTAGGGGGCTAGGTTAGGGGGCTTTAGTAATTAAATTAGTTATTTGCGTTGTGGGGGATTGGCGGTTTAGCAGTTAATAGGTTAATTAGGTTTATTGCGATGTGGGGGTTTGGTGGTTTAGGGGTTAATAGGTTAATTAGGTTTATTGCGATGTGGGGGGTTGGCGGTTTAGGGGTTAATTGGTTAATATAGGGTTTCTATTGATGGGGGGTTGGCGTCTTAGTGGTTAATAGGTTAATTAGGTTTATTGCAATGTGGGGGTTGGCGGTTTAGGGGTTAATATTTTAATTATGTTATTTGCGTTGTTTAATTTGCGGATTAGGGGTTAATTACTTTATTATTTTGCGATGTGGGGGTTGGTGGTTTAGGTGTTTGTTATTATTTTGTGTGGGTGGTTAGGTGTTTTTATTATTATTTTAAACTCCATTGGACTGGACAAAATTATTGGCACCATCTCAAAATTGTAAGAAATAATTGCATTCCAAGTTTGTGATGCTCCTGTAATTTGTAATTAAACTCACCTGTATCAATTAACAGGTCCTGACAATACAGAAATCACACGACAACCATTTAAAATGGTGAAAAATGTACTCAAACTTTCTGTTGTGTGTTTCTTTGTTGCACACTGAGCATGGAGAAGAGAAAGAGCAGCAAAGAATTGTCTGAGGATTTGAGAAAAAGAATTGTGGAAAAGCATGGACAATCTCAAGGTTACAAATCCATCTCCAGAGATCTTAATGATCCTGTGTCCACTGTGCGCAACAATGTCAAAAAGTTTACAGCCCATGGTACTGTAGCTAATCTCTCTGTATGTGGACGAAAGAGAAAAATTTATTTTAAAGGTTGCAACGAAGGATTGTTCGAATGGTGGATAAAGAACCTCGATCAAATTCCAGACAAATTCAAGCTGACCTTCAGGCACAGGGTACAAATGTGTCAGTTCACACTATGGGGTCAATTTATTAATGTGCGAGCGGACATGATACGTTGTAGCGTATCATGTCCGCTGCAAATCGATAAATGCCGACAGCATACGCTGTCAGCATTTATCATTGCACCAGCAGTTCTTGTGAACTGCTGGTGCAATGCAGCCCCTGCAGTTTTGTGGCCAACTAGCAGGGGGTCAATCAACCCGATCGTAATCGATCGGGTTGATTTCTGTCCGCCGCCTCAGAGCAGGCGGACAGGTTATGGAGCAGTGGCCTTTAGACCGCTGCTTCATAACTTCTGTTTCTGGCGAGCGAAACATGGGGCATCAAGCTCTGTACGGAGCTTGATAAATTGACCCCTCTACGTTGCCATCTGAATGAAAAGGGACGCTATGGTAGGAGACCCAGGAGGACCCACTGCTGACACAGAAACATAAAAAAGCCAGATTGGAGTTTGCCAAAACTTACCTGAGGAAGCCAAAATCCTTTTGGGAGAATGTGCTGTAGAATCTGACAGAAATGCAGGGGTTCCAATATTTTTGGCCATGACTGTATATATATATATATATATATATATATATATATATATGAAACACTTAGAAAGATAGAGTTCTATATTAAAGGGACAGTATACACTCATTATCATATAACTGCATGTAATAGACACTACTATAAAGAATAAGATGCACAGAAACTGATATAAAAATCCAGTATAAAACTGTTTAAAAACTTACTTAGAAGCTGTCAGTTTGGCTCTGTTGAAAAGGTAGCTGGAAAGCCCACTGCAAGTGGGAAATAAGACACCCCCCTCCCCCTTCTTTTGCATATGAAAAGACCCTTTACACAAACAGGAGCAAGCTGGAGAAGGTAGCTGACGGTATTCACATAAAACTTTGGGGCTTGGTTAGGAGTCTGAAAATCAGAGCAATGTTATTTAAAAAATAAGCAAAACTATACATTTATTTTTTAAAAAAACTTTATGGGCTATATAAATAGATCATCTACAAACCATTTATGCAAAGAAAAAATGAGTGTATAATGTCCCTTTAAGTAGTAAGAACCAAAGAAGGACAAGGCTGCACAGGATAACACATAAAAAAACAAACGTTTATTAAAGCGGTGGTAAAGACACCGGGTCTGCCTTCACTAAATT